>NC_091266.1:0-7500 GCF_042477335.2 Ovis canadensis
TAACCCTAACCCTAACCCTAACCCTAACCCTAACCCTAACCCTAACCCTAACCCTAACCCTAACCCTAACCCTAACCCTAACCCTAACCCTAACCCTAACCCTAACCCTAACCCTAACCCTAACCCTAACCCTAACCCTAACCCTAACCCTAACCCTAACCCTAACCCTAACCCTAACCCTAACCCTAACCCTAACCCTAACCCTAACCCTAACCCTAACCCTAACCCTAACCCTAACCCTAACCCTAACCCTAACCCTAACCCTAACCCTAACCCTAACCCTAACCCTAACCCTAACCCTAACCCTAACCCTAACCCTAACCCTAACCCTAACCCTAACCCTAACCCTAACCCTAACCCTAACCCTAACCCTAACCCTAACCCTAACCCTAACCCTAACCCTAACCCTAACCCTAACCCTAACCCTAACCCTAACCCTAACCCTAACCCTAACCCTAACCCTAACCCTAACCCTAACCCTAACCCTAACCCTAACCCTAACCCTAACCCTAACCCTAACCCTAACCCTAACCCTAACCCTAACCCTAACCCTAACCCTAACCCTAACCCTAACCCTAACCCTAACCCTAACCCTAACCCTAACCCTAACCCTAACCCTAACCCTAACCCTAACCCTAACCCTAACCCTAACCCTAACCCTAACCCTAACCCTAACCCTAACCCTAACCCTAACCCTAACCCTAACCCTAACCCTAACCCTAACCCTAACCCTAACCCTAACCCTAACCCTAACCCTAACCCTAACCCTAACCCTAACCCTAACCCTAACCCTAACCCTAACCCTAACCCTAACCCTAACCCTAACCCTAACCCTAACCCTAACCCTAACCCTAACCCTAACCCTAACCCTAACCCTAACCCTAACCCTAACCCTAACCCTAACCCTAACCCTAACCCTAACCCTAACCCTAACCCTAACCCTAACCCTAACCCTAACCCTAACCCTAACCCTAACCCTAACCCTAACCCTAACCCTAACCCTAACCCTAACCCTAACCCTAACCCTAACCCTAACCCTAACCCTAACCCTAACCCTAACCCTAACCCTAACCCTAACCCTAACCCTAACCCTAACCCTAACCCTAACCCTAACCCTAACCCTAACCCTAACCCTAACCCTAACCCTAACCCTAACCCTAACCCTAACCCTAACCCTAACCCTAACCCTAACCCTAACCCTAACCCTAACCCTAACCCTAACCCTAACCCTAACCCTAACCCTAACCCTAACCCTAACCCTAACCCTAACCCTAACCCTAACCCTAACCCTAACCCTAACCCTAACCCTAACCCTAACCCTAACCCTAACCCTAACCCTAACCCTAACCCTAACCCTAACCCTAACCCTAACCCTAACCCTAACCCTAACCCTAACCCTAACCCTAACCCTAACCCTAACCCTAACCCTAACCCTAACCCTAACCCTAACCCTAACCCTAACCCTAACCCTAACCCTAACCCTAACCCTAACCCTAACCCTAACCCTAACCCTAACCCTAACCCTAACCCTAACCCTAACCCTAACCCTAACCCTAACCCTAACCCTAACCCTAACCCTAACCCTAACCCTAACCCTAACCCTAACCCTAACCCTAACCCTAACCCTAACCCTAACCCTAACCCTAACCCTAACCCTAACCCTAACCCTAACCCTAACCCTAACCCTAACCCTAACCCTAACCCTAACCCTAACCCTAACCCTAACCCTAACCCTAACCCTAACCCTAACCCTAACCCTAACCCTAACCCTAACCCTAACCCTAACCCTAACCCTAACCCTAACCCTAACCCTAACCCTAACCCTAACCCTAACCCTAACCCTAACCCTAACCCTAACCCTAACCCTAACCCTAACCCTAACCCTAACCCTAACCCTAACCCTAACCCTAACCCTAACCCTAACCCTAACCCTAACCCTAACCCTAACCCTAACCCTAACCCTAACCCTAACCCTAACCCTAACCCTAACCCTAACCCTAACCCTAACCCTAACCCTAACCCTAACCCTAACCCTAACCCTAACCCTAACCCTAACCCTAACCCTAACCCTAACCCTAACCCTAACCCTAACCCTAACCCTAACCCTAACCCTAACCCTAACCCTAACCCTAACCCTAACCCTAACCCTAACCCTAACCCTAACCCTAACCCTAACCCTAACCCTAACCCTAACCCTAACCCTAACCCTAACCCTAACCCTAACCCTAACCCTAACCCTAACCCTAACCCTAACCCTAACCCTAACCCTAACCCTAACCCTAACCCTAACCCTAACCCTAACCCTAACCCTAACCCTAACCCTAACCCTAACCCTAACCCTAACCCTAACCCTAACCCTAACCCTAACCCTAACCCTAACCCTAACCCTAACCCTAACCCTAACCCTAACCCTAACCCTAACCCTAACCCTAACCCTAACCCTAACCCTAACCCTAACCCTAACCCTAACCCTAACCCTAACCCTAACCCTAACCCTAACCCTAACCCTAACCCTAACCCTAACCCTAACCCTAACCCTAACCCTAACCCTAACCCTAACCCTAACCCTAACCCTAACCCTAACCCTAACCCTAACCCTAACCCTAACCCTAACCCTAACCCTAACCCTAACCCTAACCCTAACCCTAACCCTAACCCTAACCCTAACCCTAACCCTAACCCTAAAACCCTAACCCTAACCCTAACCCTAACCCTAACCCTAACCCTAACCCTAACCCTAACCCTAACCCTAACCCTAACCCTAACCCTAACCCTAACCCTAACCCTAACCCTAACCCTAACCCTAACCCTAACCCTAACCCTAACCCTAACCCTAACCCTAACCCTAACCCTAACCCTAACCCTAACCCTAACCCTAACCCTAACCCTAACCCTAACCCTAACCCTAACCCTAACCCTAACCCTAACCCTAACCCTAACCCTAACCCTAACCCTAACCCTAACCCTAACCCTAACCCTAACCCTAACCCTAACCCTAACCCTAACCCTAACCCTAACCCTAACCCTAACCCTAACCCTAACCCTAACCCTAACCCTAACCCTAACCCTAACCCTAACCCTAACCCTAACCCTAACCCTAACCCTAACCCTAACCCTAACCCTAACCCTAACCCTAACCCTAACCCTAACCCTAACCCTAACCCTAACCCTAACCCTAACCCTAACCCTAACCCTAACCCTAACCCTAACCCTAACCCTAACCCTAACCCTAACCCTAACCCTAACCCTAACCCTAACCCTAACCCTAACCCTAACCCTAACCCTAACCCTAACCCTAACCCTAACCCTAACCCTAACCCTAACCCTAACCCTAACCCTAACCCTAACCCTAACCCTAACCCTAACCCTAACCCTAACCCTAACCCTAACCCTAACCCTAACCCTAACCCTAACCCTAACCCTAACCCTAACCCTAACCCTAACCCTAACCCTAACCCTAACCCTAACCCTAACCCTAACCCTAACCCTAACCCTAACCCTAACCCTAACCCTAACCCTAACCCTAACCCTAACCCTAACCCTAACCCTAACCCTAACCCTAACCCTAACCCTAACCCTAACCCTAACCCTAACCCTAACCCTAACCCTAACCCTAACCCTAACCCTAACCCTAACCCTAACCCTAACCCTAACCCTAACCCTAACCCTAACCCTAACCCTAACCCTAACCCTAACCCTAACCCTAACCCTAACCCTAACCCTAACCCTAACCCTAACCCTAACCCTAACCCTAACCCTAACCCTAACCCTAACCCTAACCCTAACCCTAACCCTAACCCTAACCCTAACCCTAACCCTAACCCTAACCCTAACCCTAACCCTAACCCTAACCCTAACCCTAACCCTAACCCTAACCCTAACCCTAACCCTAACCCTAACCCTAACCCTAACCCTAACCCTAACCCTAACCCTAACCCTAACCCTAACCCTAACCCTAACCCTAACCCTAACCCTAACCCTAACCCTAACCCTAACCCTAACCCTAACCCTAACCCTAACCCTAACCCTAACCCTAACCCTAACCCTAACCCTAACCCTAACCCTAACCCTAACCCTAACCCTAACCCTAACCCTAACCCTAACCCTAACCCTAACCCTAACCCTAACCCTAACCCTAACCCTAACCCTAACCCTAACCCTAACCCTAACCCTAACCCTAACCCTAACCCTAACCCTAACCCTAACCCTAACCCTAACCCTAACCCTAACCCTAACCCTAACCCTAACCCTAACCCTAACCCTAACCCTAACCCTAACCCTAACCCTAACCCTAACCCTAACCCTAACCCTAACCCTAACCCTAACCCTAACCCTAACCCTAACCCTAACCCTAACCCTAACCCTAACCCTAACCCTAACCCTAACCCTAACCCTAACCCTAACCCTAACCCTAACCCTAACCCTAACCCTAACCCTAACCCTAACCCTAACCCTAACCCTAACCCTAACCCTAACCCTAACCCTAACCCTAACCCTAACCCTAACCCTAACCCTAACCCTAACCCTAACCCTAACCCTAACCCTAACCCTAACCCTAACCCTAACCCTAACCCTAACCCTAACCCTAACCCTAACCCTAACCCTAACCCTAACCCTAACCCTAACCCTAACCCTAACCCTAACCCTAACCCTAACCCTAACCCTAACCCTAACCCTAACCCTAACCCTAACCCTAACCCTAACCCTAACCCTAACCCTAACCCTAACCCTAACCCTAACCCTAACCCTAACCCTAACCCTAACCCTAACCCTAACCCTAACCCTAACCCTAACCCTAACCCTAACCCTAACCCTAACCCTAACCCTAACCCTAACCCTAACCCTAACCCTAACCCTAACCCTAACCCTAACCCTAACCCTAACCCTAACCCTAACCCTAACCCTAACCCTAACCCTAACCCTAACCCTAACCCTAACCCTAACCCTAACCCTAACCCTAACCCTAACCCTAACCCTAACCCTAACCCTAACCCTAACCCTAACCCTAACCCTAACCCTAACCCTAACCCTAACCCTAACCCTAACCCTAACCCTAACCCTAACCCTAACCCTAACCCTAACCCTAACCCTAACCCTAACCCTAACCCTAACCCTAACCCTAACCCTAACCCTAACCCTAACCCTAACCCTAACCCTAACCCTAACCCTAACCCTAACCCTAACCCTAACCCTAACCCTAACCCTAACCCTAACCCTAACCCTAACCCTAACCCTAACCCTAACCCTAACCCTAACCCTAACCCTAACCCTAACCCTAACCCTAACCCTAACCCTAACCCTAACCCTAACCCTAACCCTAACCCTAACCCTAACCCTAACCCTAACCCTAACCCTAACCCTAACCCTAACCCTAACCCTAACCCTAACCCTAACCCTAACCCTAACCCTAACCCTAACCCTAACCCTAACCCTAACCCTAACCCTAACCCTAACCCTAACCCTAACCCTAACCCTAACCCTAACCCTAACCCTAACCCTAACCCTAACCCTAACCCTAACCCTAACCCTAACCCTAACCCTAACCCTAACCCTAACCCTAACCCTAACCCTAACCCTAACCCTAACCCTAACCCTAACCCTAACCCTAACCCTAACCCTAACCCTAACCCTAACCCTAACCCTAACCCTAACCCTAACCCTAACCCTAACCCTAACCCTAACCCTAACCCTAACCCTAACCCTAACCCTAACCCTAACCCTAACCCTAACCCTAACCCTAACCCTAACCCTAACCCTAACCCTAACCCTAACCCTAACCCTAACCCTAACCCTAACCCTAACCCTAACCCTAACCCTAACCCTAACCCTAACCCTAACCCTAACCCTAACCCTAACCCTAACCCTAACCCTAACCCTAACCCTAACCCTAACCCTAACCCTAACCCTAACCCTAACCCTAACCCTAACCCTAACCCTAACCCTAACCCTAACCCTAACCCTAACCCTAACCCTAACCCTAACCCTAACCCTAACCCTAACCCTAACCCTAACCCTAACCCTAACCCTAACCCTAACCCTAACCCTAACCCTAACCCTAACCCTAACCCTAACCCTAACCCTAACCCTAACCCTAACCCTAACCCTAACCCTAACCCTAACCCTAACCCTAACCCTAACCCTAACCCTAACCCTAACCCTAACCCTAACCCTAACCCTAACCCTAACCCTAACCCTAACCCTAACCCTAACCCTAACCCTAACCCTAACCCTAACCCTAACCCTAACCCTAACCCTAACCCTAACCCTAACCCTAACCCTAACCCTAACCCTAACCCTAACCCTAACCCTAACCCTAACCCTAACCCTAACCCTAACCCTAACCCTAACCCTAACCCTAACCCTAACCCTAACCCTAACCCTAACCCTAACCCTAACCCTAACCCTAACCCTAACCCTAACCCTAACCCTAACCCTAACCCTAACCCTAACCCTAACCCTAACCCTAACCCTAACCCTAACCCTAACCCTAACCCTAACCCTAACCCTAACCCTAACCCTAACCCTAACCCTAACCCTAACCCTAACCCTAACCCTAACCCTAACCCTAACCCTAACCCTAACCCTAACCCTAACCCTAACCCTAACCCTAACCCTAACCCTAACCCTAACCCTAACCCTAACCCTAACCCTAACCCTAACCCTAACCCTAACCCTAACCCTAACCCTAACCCTAACCCTAACCCTAACCCTAACCCTAACCCTAACCCTAACCCTAACCCTAACCCTAACCCTAACCCTAACCCTAACCCTAACCCTAACCCTAACCCTAACCCTAACCCTAACCCTAACCCTAACCCTAACCCTAACCCTAACCCTAACCCTAACCCTAACCCTAACCCTAACCCTAACCCTAACCCTAACCCTAACCCTAACCCTAACCCTAACCCTAACCCTAACCCTAACCCTAACCCTAACCCTAACCCTAACCCTAACCCTAACCCTAACCCTAACCCTAACCCTAACCCTAACCCTAACCCTAACCCTAACCCTAACCCTAACCCTAACCCTAACCCTAACCCTAACCCTAACCCTAACCCTAACCCTAACCCTAACCCTAACCCTAACCCTAACCCTAACCCTAACCCTAACCCTAACCCTAACCCTAACCCTAACCCTAACCCTAACCCTAACCCTAACCCTAACCCTAACCCTAACCCTAACCCTAACCCTAACCCTAACCCTAACCCTAACCCTAACCCTAACCCTAACCCTAACCCTAACCCTAACCCTAACCCTAACCCTAACCCTAACCCTAACCCTAACCCTAACCCTAACCCTAACCCTAACCCTAACCCTAACCCTAACCCTAACCCTAACCCTAACCCTAACCCTAACCCTAACCCTAACCCTAACCCTAACCCTAACCCTAACCCTAACCCTAACCCTAACCCTAACCCTAACCCTAACCCTAACCCTAACCCTAACCCTAACCCTAACCCTAACCCTAACCCTAACCCTAACCCTAACCCTAACCCTAAC